>NW_021136458.1:0-749 GCF_004193835.3 Ostrinia furnacalis
CCAGACATCGACGGCGTGCCAGGTCAGTCGCGGTTGCTTTATTAGGCTCCGTTTCTTTTCTCGCGGGAGTCTAAAGCCGGGTACAGACATGATCATTTGACCGATCCTATCACCATGTATGCTCAAAAATGTATGCTCAATGTCGTTAACAATATGGTGTAAATTAGCTTGTCTCATGAATCGAGCACCATTTTGTTGACAAAAGTCAGTGATCGGTACTACGCCGAAGCGATAGGGCTGACTTCGGTAAAATGATGTGTGACGTGACTCACGTCACGTGAAGTGCCGAACTGCGGAAAATGGCGGAGGAAATACATGATTTATCATGAATAATATTAACCTTTAACCGACGACGTGATTTTTTTGTTACGCCGTCTGCGACGTGCGGTCTGTGGGACCGCTATACTGTTTACTCAAAAAGTAATATTTTTTTGTATAAAAGTACTTTGGTTTTATATTTTTTGAGAACATTATAGTATTACAAATAAACATACGTATAATTTGCGAGGAATCAATGTATATTTTTTATTTAAATATGGCTAAAACTTTTTGACCTTTAATTTCATTGAAATTACACTAGAGCTCAATAATACCTATATAACTTGAAAATTTTAATCAAAGCAAGAAAAACTATACTCCTTCCTAAATATAGTGAACATAATGAACAAAATAAAAATAAATGACACGTAAAAATATTTGACGTAGGGTAAACATTAGGCACAATCAGGATTTTTTTTTACCGCATGCCA
>NW_021136459.1:0-592 GCF_004193835.3 Ostrinia furnacalis
TTAAGTTTTTTGTAATTCCTTGCATAAATTCAAAAATTACTCAATATTTTTGAAAGTAAGTATTTAGGAATAAGCAAATACGCCCCAACCTGTTAGGGCACTCAACCGTGAAGGAGCGAGTTCGATTCCCTGTAGGTTCACGCATTTATGACGTCAACGCTCACACTAATTAATCCGCCTTAATTTACTGCGATTTCCGCGTATATTAGCTAAGTCTGAACTTATGGCGGAGGCTTTTTTTTTTCATAAAAGTTGGTACATAAAGACTATGTATTAGAGTTTTTGTTAGTCCTTGCGGTTTATGTCAAATATTTATTTCTATTTTGTGTACCAATTAATTTAGTACCTCAACTATAGTCTATCCAATATAGCTTGATTAGAATGACGGCTGTCAAACGACTGTGACTAGTGCTGGGTATGTTTCGTACGGTTCACATAGATGTATCGATAAGTTTTCGAAAAAATGACATAAAAAATGCAATCAATTTTTCTTCGTATCTTTATTCATAAAAATGACAATTATGATTTAAATTGAAAGACAGTAAAATTTAAAATTCATGTCAAGGGTGTACAACCTAAGTCGTAGTCATTA